>NC_057800.1:565669227-565673059 GCF_018294505.1 Triticum aestivum
AGCTTGAGCTGATGAAGATGGGCCGCGCTAGGCCCCCACTCGAGCCACGCCGTAGGCAGGCAAGTCTGGGGACCCCCGTTCCCAGAACGCCGACAATTGTCTGCTCTGAAGACCTTGTTTTCACTCCAGATTTCTCCATCACCAATTCAAATGGCTGATGCACAGGAAGAGCAGTTGAATATACAAACATTGTCGATAAAAGCAATGAGAAATACAAAAAAAGGACGGCATGATATAATTCACATATATGACGCTTGCCTAAACAGCATGGCATTGCATAATTCACATACATAATGCCTTGCAACAAGATAACATTGCATAATTCACATATATAATGTCTTGCAACAAGATGGCATTGCATAATTCACATATGTGGTAATTATACACTAAACAGGTGGCATTCACACAAAGCATGTCTAAACTAAGCAAATGACATAGCAATGCAAGATACCATACGCACGATATGAGCAACATAACCCTGCCAAGTTAGGGCATGCACCTCGGGGGGGGGGAATATGACTGGTCATCTGTCTCTGAATCCTCCTCTGGGGAGCTATCGGTAACCAGCAAGACATGCGCTTCGTCAGATAGCATTGTCTGCTCTGGAGACCTTGTTCCCACTCTAGATTTTTCCATGACAAACCACCCACGATCTCTCCCACGACGCCGCATTCAACGCGTGCCGTTCGGGGAGGGCGAGGTGGATACGGGGAGAGATACGGTGTAACTCAGGCTAATGCCCGTCTGCGTCGCCTAAATAGTGCAAAAGGGACCGTCAGGGACGCCACCACTCGCCACGATGGCTATCTTGTCAGTGCCGCTTGCCACCGCGCACCGCTGGCTGCACAGCCTCCCACCATGTACGCCTGGAAGGGTCCCAGAGCGACACGTTGGTGGATGTGCTGGAGCGCGGGCACAGAGTGGTGGCTTGCCGCAGCAAGCACCTTGCCGCGATCGTTGTCTTGTCGCATCCGGGAGCTTGTCGCTCACCGGGCCTTGCCGGGACGCGTGGCGCATCGCGGCAAGTTCCTTGAGATGCCTTGGTTGGCCTTCCCGGCAAGCTCCTCTTGCCGAGGTCTTGTCTCCTTGGCTTGGATACTTTGGCATGCCTTGGTTGGCCTTCCCGGCAAGCTCCTCTTGCCGGGGTCTTGTCTCCTTGGCTTGGATACTATGTCCTTGAATGGCTCCAAAGGAACCACGGAGGATCTTGGCGGTCACCCGGCAAGCCTTGCCGCGGGATGCTGCGACTGCCCGTGCACAAGTTCGGGATACTAGGGTACCCCTACTCTAGTACACTGACAGGGACCGTGCCAAATGGCTGATGCACAGGAAGAGTAATTGAATGTACTAAAATTGTTGACAAATTTAACATGTAATAAAAAAATGATGGCATGATATAATTCACATATAAGATGACTGGCTAACTAGGGTGGCATTGCAAAATTCACATATATGATGTCTGGCTAGACAAGATGGCATTGCATGATTCACATATACGATAAAGAAACTAAACAGATGGCATTGACACAAAGCATGTCTAAACTAAGCATATGACATCTTTAATGTATACAGTAAGCAATGCAAGGCACCATATGCATGATATTACCAACATCAGCATGCCAAGTTAGAGCGAAGACCTCATGGGGTAAATAGGAGTGGTCTTCTCCTTCCAAATCCCCCTCATAACAGTTATCTTCCTCTTGATTACGATCCTAAATGGGTGGAGGGGGGGTTGCCTTTGCACCGACCATGGAACGACGTCTACATGAAATTTTATTGCCACGCAAGGCTCGTCTCTTTTGCTCTACATGATCAGTTCCATTATGTACAATAACTGGCATGCATAGGAATAAAACATAGTGAGATTATGTAAGGAGTGCATGCACAAATCCATAGTGATGGTAGCAAACTGTGGATAGACCCAAAACCAATGATAGCAGGCAGATAATAGCTTTAGTTAAGAAATACAGATAATGGCTCCTTTAATGTTTGTTTGCACCCAACATGGAACTCATAGTAGACACTGGAGATTAACCAGATAGTAGACAGATAGTACTGATTGCTGCCCCAATATGTACCCCACAACCATTTAAAAACTCAAGTTTCAGCATTAGTTTGGACCTGACTCGGAGTCTGATAGGTGAACACGATGATAGTGTAGCATGTGATCATATTAAGCGACGCATAACGTAAGCAGACACGGAAGAGTGCGACCTCTCTTGTGGACCCGTGTAGTCCTCAAGGTCATCTACTCAGTTGATGATGGTAATGCAGTTGTCGTGGTTGCCGGTGGCGGGGAAGAAGATCTGAGGCGGCCAAAGACGGTCTGGAGAGCGGATCCCTGCTGTGGTGAACCCTTCCATCGTTGGAGCAGCTGAGCTGGGGTGGAACACAGCGCCGCAGGAGCTGGAAAAACCACACAAGGTTTTCTTTGACACATATCTGTAACAAAAGTAATTGAGTAAGGGCTTGTTTGAATTTGAGGACTCTAACAATGCAGGGATAGGAAATAGACAGGAATAGGATAGGAATGCACGTGCAAAACAGAGAATTTAAAAACACGGGATTTCTGCCAATCTGGGTGTTTGATTCACAACAATTGGAAGATCACAGGATACAAAAAAGCATAGTGAGATTAAGTTAAACCACAAGAAAATGTACGGTTATAATGCTATTATGCTACTATCTCTTAGTCTTGTGCTTGATGAATAGGAATATGAAAAGGAGGAGAAGTGGAAATTAGAATTCCTACGGTTTTTCTTTCAAGGAGACACTAAAGGAACAAATCCTACAGTTTTCCTTTACTCCATTCCTTTGCACCAAATTCATGAAAAGTAGTACCATAGGAAACTTTCCAATTCCGGTGTTTTTCATTCACTTTTCCTTTCAAGCACTGGCGATTCTAGTAGGTAGGCTTGAGCAAGGAAAATCCTACACTAAAAAAATGTTTTTGTGCTACTTCTATTACTTTGGACCCAGTCCACTGCCATACTAGCTCAACTCCCAGGCCCATCGACAAATGCACAGCTCAAACACGCATAGATAAATAATGATGGCGTTCAAGAGAGTCCATCACAGATAGCTAAGTTGCCTGGTACCTCACTGCTTGTCATATAGTAGGATAAAATAATCGTATTTCCCGTTACTACGAGTGCTCAGTGGACAATATATATAGCATGTAGAGTAAAAAAGAGATGCAACAAGTGTACAACCTCTTTGGCGAAGCCATGTCGATCTCAGTGTGATTGGGTTGGCCGGTGAGGATGCTCCGGCTGACTTGGCTGTCGGAGGAGGGGAAGAAGATCTTAGGCGTCTGGAGATGGAGCCCGAGGTACTGCTCCGCTATGATGGAGGGTTTCATCGTTGGAGCAGCTCCGGTGAGTTGTACGCCGCCGAGGCTGAAGCTAGACAAGAGAGACAACGAACAACGTTAACCTGAGTGGAATTCTAATAGCATCTCCAATACATGACATAAAATACATAACCACAAAGTGCTAGATGTAAAATACATCAGCCGCTCATCTCTGAACTTAACTATCAAAACTGAATTTAACTATCGAAACTGAACTTAACTGGGGAAACTGAACTTAACTGTCGAAACTAAATTTTGCTGTCGAAACTTAATGCACTAGCAAGGTGAGGCTACATGTCGGTCGACTGACTTTTTCATCTCTGGTCAGTCAATTTTGCAGCCGTTGGATACGAAATCAAGGGCCTGCGGTTCATCTTCAACCTCCACCCCCCTGAGCCGGCCAAACAGCAGCCCCCCGCCGCCCGTGGCCGGCGGTGCACCGTCCCGCCCGCCCCGAAAACACTCCCCACCACCGGTCCG
>NC_057800.1:565673340-565691595 GCF_018294505.1 Triticum aestivum
CGAGCTTTTTCTCCGGCGATCCCCACGCCACCGCCCCGCCACTGCCCCCATCCTGAACCCTAAGATAGATAGTGGGGTACCTCTCCGGCGAGCCCCCCTCCCCGCTGGGGCTGGTTCTTCCTTCACCCCGGTGGCATCGGAGTGAAGTGTAGCTAAATCGGAGCAGCATCGCAAGCAAGAGCAAGAGCAATAAAAAGAGCAGACCAGGCAGGGGACCGAGAGCAAGAGCAGAGCAGCAGCGCGAGTGAGAGCTAAAGCAGCAGCAGGTCCTACTGATGTGGACGTCACCGCCGAGGGAGCGACATCGTGGAGGAAGTGGCCGGCGACGCCGCCATGGATGGAGCCGCGCCGTGTCGGCTCGGGACCGAGCGCCGGCAGCATCGTGAGATCGAATCAAGAAAAAAATGCGGCGATTAGGGTACAACCTCTTTGGTGGCGCCGATTAGGCCACAGCTTCATCCGAGGAAACTTTGATGATGATGCTCTTCCGATGGTGCAGGTGAAGACAGCGGTGTGGGAATGGAGGTGGCGTGAAAGACGAGGGGAATGTCGGGGCAGCTCCTTGGAGGTGGAGGATGGGGTGGCTGAACCGGCGGGATGATGAGATCGACGACGGATCCTCATTAGGTAGGGTGGATGAGGGACGTCGAGGTGTTGCTGTGGACGATGTCGTCGGGGAAGAGTCCGGCTGGGTGGCGGACGGAGCAGGGTGTGGGGTTTCGTCGCGGGTTTTCGCGGCCTCGGTGTACGAATGGGTGGGCGGATGGGATGGCAGTGGGGAACCATGGCTTAGAGACGCGCTTGTCCGAAATGTGGGGTAAGTTATGAAAGTACCCCCATCGATTTCAGGCGGTTCTTTCGGTTCAGGGGTACCACGGGTATTTCGCGTGTCGGGATTTCACAGGAGGTGGGAGTTTTCGCGCGTGTTGTAATTTCGGAATAGCAAGGCGCGGGTTGAGATGGAGGGAGTTGTCGGAGCACAACGAGACAAATATATATCTTAAATATTTCGGGCTAACAAGGCGCGGGTTGAAGAGGAGGGAGTTTCGCAGCACGATAGACAGAGATGCTAGCTTGAATTTTCGGCATAACAAGGCGCAGCTTGAAATTTCAGAAGAACAAGCTTAACGTGTACCCAAAAAAAGACAATTTGCACCTCAACACGCACAACACACACACAAACACCATTTAGACTAGAGTAAGGTACATGTGCATTGCATGCATGAGATTTGGCAACCAAATTATGAATAAATACCACATTATAGCATGCAAGCTTTGAGTCATATATGCATGATGTAGATGTTCGTTTAATTCTTATAGTTCATTTCATTCAAAATCATCTAGTTTTTATAAGAAAGCTAATCTATTTTAAGATTCATGGAATTGTGCGTCGTAAGACATAATGTAAAAACAAATAATGGCAAATCATGTAGAAAAAAATTTGGGCAATTCTGATACAGAAGATTCTAGAACAAATAAGAAGTGCTTGTGTTTTGATGTTTGTGCATTATGCTTAAGTTCAACCATGGGGTCTTCTAGATTATACATGTGGCAAAATCTGGTGGAATCTAGATGATATCCAACGGCCAGTAGTGCTCAAATTTGCCATCTTTGGACCATCGGATTCGCCTCATCCAACGACCATCTTTCAAAGTTAAAGTTACCCGCACACAATATAAAAATATATAATATATATAGGGGTATAGATATAGATATGTGCAAAAGTCGCCCATCATCTCCAATTAGAATAGTGTGTCCATGCACGGATGCGACGTGGCCAAATGATGTCTGCCATCGGTATCTCAAATTCAAATCAGTCCGACCTTGTTCAATGTGTATACATTACAACATGCTCGTTTCCAAACCACACCGTGCAGATCTCTGTTATATTCATGCATGCATGGGTTTCAAACATCAAGATCTCTTATTCAAATATTTGAATTCAACTTTACATTGATTGTGACCTCACCTATTCAGCTATTCTTTTACACCCACACAGTAGTCTTCTCTTTATAATTGTACCACTAACTTTCTCTCGTGCATGCATGCACACACACTACCAGTCCGCATTATCCATCGCACGCATGCAATCTTTTTCTTCGTGTCGGTCTCCCATGAAGGCACACACCAACACACATCCCCCTCTCCATCATATCGGGCATTCTTTATCTCTCACGCGTGCATGCACAACGATCGATGTTCCTCTATGTATGTGTGTATATAGCTAGGTCTTTCGTAGCTTTCCACACAAACCGATCAATCGATATATCCAGTGAGGTCTCACCCTCTTTCCCACGTCCACATCGATCAATCTATACCTCTCTATATAGGATTAACATATATAGCTAATACACCCACATTAATTATGTATCCAACGTCCCCCTCTCATCATCCATGCCTTCCGCTTCATCTCTCACACGCGTGCACAATGGCGAAGATAGGGGGCAGTAAGGGCCCTGCCCCCCTCCCCCACTAACATCACTATATATCAAGGCTAATATGAATGTGATCATTAGACAATTGCTGCTAAAAATGGTTTAAGTTCATGAATTGACCCTCCTCGTAAAGGATTAGCAATGCTTGGCCCCCTAGCTCATTTATTTTTCATGGCTCCGCCACTGCGCGCATCAGCGCACGTGTTCGCCCCCTCTCTCTAAATATCAATCTTGCACTTGTGCATTCCTTCATAGTCTCCCTCCACGCGGCCCCTCACACCATCTTCTAGCCCCCCACCGGATTTTGCCACATGTACAATCTAGCAGACTCCATGGTTGAACTTAAGCATAATGCACAAACCTCAAAACAACAGTGGTTCTCTTTTGTTCTAGAATCTTCCGTATCATAACTGTCCAAACTTTTTTCTAGTTGAATTGCCATTATCTGTTTTTACTTTATGCTTTACAACACACAATTCCATGAATCATAAAATAGATTAAGGGCTTCTTTGATTCAAAGGATTCTCAAAGGAATTTTGGAGGATTCTAATCATTAGGAATTTTTCCTATCTTGGTTGTTTGATTCGTAGTATTGTAAACACCATAGGAATTTTTCCATATGATTCATTTGCACTAGATTTCATAGGAAACATCCCATCCACTCAAACCTCTTTGAAAGAATTCTGCGTTTTTTCTATGCACAATCAAACACTCGTACAATCATGTAGGATTCAAGACGACATTCCACTATAATCCCATGTTTTTCCTATTCCCGCGTTCTTAGCTTTTTTATAAAAAATAATTGATTTTGAATGAGATGAACTATAAGAATTAAATGAAGGGATACATCAGGCATATATGACTTAGAGCTTACATGCTATAGTGTGGTATTTATTCATAATTTGGTTACAAAATCTGATGCATGCAATGCACGTGTACCTTACTAGTACTTCGAGTATGTGCAAAACACGTAAATTAGAATACCAATGGCACGCTACACAGTGTCTCTCTTACAGTTCATGAAGCCACGTGGCACATGTGTAGGCGTTGTCGCGACCTCCTTGCGTGGATTGATCACAGTGACGTGCTGCTGGTTCCAAAAGAATGTACTCGTCCTCCCTGAGCCATACTGGCGGTACATGCACGAAGCGAAGATGTGCACGCACGCCATGCACACACTCATTCCTCGCACGCACATGCGGGTACACGGGCGGACGCAATTTTGTACCAAGATCCACCCCATGTGATAATTTGACACGTGTAAAGTCATTCACTTCATTGATGGTCAATTAATACAGCGCATGCAAATTGAGTGGACGTGAGGGCGGAAGAAAGACATTATTACTCCACTGTGCGCATGTGAGTAGTTAAATCGTGGGTTGCTAGTAGTACTTCCATTGGTCTCCTTCATATTTTGTGCCAATTTTTGACAGCAACATAATATTTACGCATTTGAGCAGTGTAGTACTTGAAATTTATGTTCCGCTAAACTCATCGGGAGCCGTTTCGGGCCTCGAAACCAAAACCATCAATTAATCTTTACCTTGTTCCCATCACATTCGAAAGCCTGCTCACACCTACTAGTAGTACGTACCAAACCTGAACGTGTTCCCACTATGCAGGTATTAGTACTAGTGCTAGTACTTAGGTTATAAAAAGGGGAACTACCTAACTGAAAATCACTCTACCTTTCCTCCTCATAAGTGCTTCTTCTTCGTCCGTCGTTGCCATGGCCGGTGAGCAGAGCTCTAGGTCGAGAACTACTTGTAACAAGGGAGCGGCAACCAAGGCTGCAGAAAAAAAGAGGGCCCGCCGCCACACAGAGACCTCAAAAGATCTCTCACGGGCAGGCGATGGCTCCCAGGAGCGCCCTAGCCGCGGAGGCGAACATGCCGAGCCAGCGGAGCTGGAGTCGTTATCCCTCGACGGCATGCCCGATCAGCTCAATAAGCAGAAGGAGTTCATCCAAGGCTTGATGGAGTTACTGAAGGAGAGCCTCGATGACATGCCCGCTGAGCTCAATCAGCAGGGGGAGTTGACTGCCGGCTTGGTGATGCTGCTGAAGAAGAGCATTGCCTTGGAGAAGAAGGCGACCGGCGGAATCCTGCGACTTCGGGAGGACAATGCGAAGCTCTGCAATGAGATCGACCTGTTGAAGGAGAAGAACGCCGGCTGGAAGAAGCTGCATGAGAATAGTAGTTCCTCGATGAAGATGCTGCAGGCCCTCACCATGGAACAGAAGGAAGCGTTGGCAAAGCTCCACATCGAGCACCCGGCTGCTATCAAGGTACGTAATATGGCCGTGGAACAGATGATGAAGGCTCGCGTCGAGAAATGCCGCGTCATGGACACAATGATGAAGATGGCGGAGGATATGCGCAAGGAGATGGAGGTCGTGGAGGCGATGAAGAAGCAGTTACGACTCCGTGGCGAATTAGATCATTTGGGGTGATAATCTTCCTTCTTCTTTTGCTCCTGTGTTTCATCTTTTGCTTCGGGTGTTTCGCTGCACGTGGCACGTTCTCTGCGAGGCATGAATAGAACAATGTTTTTTAGGGAATGAATAGAACAATGCTAACAATGAGATGACTAGCAAATTAGATCATTTTTATCGCCATATGGCACTGGGTTGCCGTGTTTCGTGCTCCCCCGTCGCAGTACTACTCTAGTGGAAAACTTGAGTATACCGCACGGTTCTTTGCTCCTCCTCAATCAGGTCGTCGGCGCATTTATATGAGCAGTCAAATCACAAGGCCCCGCCTTCCAGCAATAATGAGCCGTCAAATCACAAAGGCCCTCACCTCCCGTGAAACCGACCAAGCTAGACTGCCCCGCCCTCTAGCCTTTTTAAAATGTATACTTTTGTACAGCAGTAGTATCGATGGATTGCGCCATGGAGCAAAACTTGAAATTAAAAAAAAGGTGGTACATATAGAGAGCGCTCTTCGCCAAATTATGCATATAGTACTATTAAAAAGGCTAGTCTTCCAGCACAACCCACCCCTCAAATAAAACTAAGAGGGTGCTTGGATACGTTTTAGTCCCATGACTAAAAGTAGTGGGACTAAAACATGCTAGCCTCACCCATGCTTGGATCCAAATACTAAAAAGGCTAAAATCAAGTTAATGAGCATTTATTATCCTCAAAACCCTCCAATCTAGAACTCGCCTGTGTTAAAGAAGAGGAGTTAAATGAGTAGAGAGAGGACTAATCCACATTTTAGTAGGGGTACCCCTAACTAAAAAAATTTAGTCTCAAGACTAGTTTTAGCCCCTCTTTAGTCAGGGGTGCTTGGAACTTTAGCCTCTTAAAGAAACTATTTTTAGTTAGACTAAAATAAGTCCCTTGGATCCAAGCACCCTCTAAGCATCCTGGAATTCTTTGACAAAACTAAGCACCCTGAAATTCTTTGACAACTAAACTGCTGGCTATATGATGTTGGTCATATATATTGTACGTATATAATGTGAAGAAACGAGTGGTAGTATTATACCAACTAAAAGATGAAATGTAAGAAATACTAGTATGTACGTACTGAAGAGTTAAAGTAACAAGAAGAAACATAACATAGTTCTGCTGGGGGATCAGCACAACACACCCCTCAAACTAAATTAAGCACACCTGAAATTAAACTTTTCAACTATTCCGGTAGACACTTTATTAGAACCACCATGAGCAACGACACTGCCACCTTACTCGGAGTCCTCGTCCACGTCCTCGACTTCGTCTTTATCCCTCTTCCTCTTGGCCGATACTTCTTTGCTTGAACCGCACACTTGGTTGTTGCTCTTCATCCAACCCTTGTAGATATTGAGGCAAAGGTAGCCATCCATTGCAGCGTAGTGGATGTGGTCTATATCTAGTACATTCCGCTGCCATGCATGACGATGAAACGAGTAATGAGGTTTCTCCAGTTTACCGTACGAAGGATGAACCATGGCTCCTGCCAGGGTCAGCATTGAAGGCTGACAAGAGGACACCAGCCAATTCTTCTGGAGGTCGAAGGTGTTGCCTACAACGAGGCCTATCCGACGCAGGACTTCTTTGGCGTTACCAAAGTCTACAGTAACGAATTTCACTGTTTTGTCCTTGAGGAATTTCTTAAAATCCTGGCACTCAATGTCGGCATGGCATATGTGGTAGACCAAGCAAACGTTATGTACGCAAACCTGGATCACGGCAGGCTTCTTCCTCTCTTCGTCCTTTAGATCCTTCTCTCGTCCCAGGATTGTGGTGTACTCAACATCTAGCCCAGCAGCCCACTCATCATCTGAGTTTTCGAACATGCGTTTGAAGTGAGAAAGGCATCCTTTCATCATCGCGGAAGAACGGGTGTAGATGACGTCGAACTCATTGCCGGTGATGGTTCTAACCTTGTACTCACCGTCGATCGTGGAGGCACTTGTATGGAGGTGGTCAGGAATCTGGGAGACTCACGCCGGTCGTAGCGCCGCAGTTAAAATGATAATGGCAAGTCAAATCACGGGGCCCCACCTGTCCAGCAGTAACTCGCTATCAAATCACACAGCCCTACGTTTGCAGCAGCCTACTCCCTCGTCTTCTCGCGTCTCTGTCGAACCGACTAGGCGGAACTGCCCCGCCGCCTACCACGCAGGAAAAGCCCTGCCCTTGACTTCTAAATAGTATACAGTATACTAATTTTGTATCCATGGATTGCGCCCGCACCATGGAGCAAAGCGTCTAGAAAACGGAGGAGAGACGGTGGTCTTGCAATAGAGAAGAGGGAGAGGCGAGACGGTGGTTTTGGAATGGAGATGATGGAGAGGAGAGGAGGTGGTTTTGCAATGGAGAAGAGGGAGAGGAGCGTGCGGCAGTGATTTAGGATTGGACGAGAGGGCCGGCGCGCTCTGACTGGATCAAAATCAAAATCAATTTACCCTTCAATTAAGAAAGCGACCCCACATTAACTAGTCTCCCTTTTATTCTGGGTCATAATTCACCATGATTTTCGCACATAAAATATATGTTATATGTTGTATACAAGGCCACTATCAAAATTATAATTTGCAACTATACAAGGCCACTAAAATTAATCGAGGCAAAATTGATGGCGTTTGCCTCGTACTAGCACCCGAGGACATTAATATCCCTTGTGTGCATGCGGGAGTGAGAAGGTTAGCTTGCATTCCCAACATTAATCAACCAATGAGGAGTAAGAGGGTTGGCTTGTTGTGCTTGGGAGAGAAAAAACACATTAGTTAACACGACAATCAAGGTGACAAGCTAGCTTGCAACATTGACTTAAACATAGCATTGATTTTTACCTTGGTGTCTGTAATATGAGTTTGTGGCCTTGTATACAAAAATGGAGGGAGTATAATTTGAAAATACATTCAGATACGAACCAAACGATACAATTTTTCGTGACATGCATTCACATTTTGCTTGTCAAATACAGTACGTGGTCAAACTTTGACCCAAAATACACGAAACAACAAAAAAATACTTCTAAGACCAGCGCCGCTCTTCCGCTCTTCTCCTCTTAAACCACTGCCGCTCCTCTCCTGTTCCAATCTAAATGCAACGCCGCTCCTCTCCTCTTCCATTCAAAACCACCGCCCCTCCTCTCCTGTTCTAGTCCAAAACCAGTGCTGCTCCTCTCCTCTTCCATTCAAAAACCACCGCCGGCGAGTGAAGGTGCTGTGGAGAAGTAGATCGATGGAGGAGTACAACCGATACATGAGGATCGCAGACGGCGACCCTGTGAAGCTAGCTAGGATGTTGGAGATACAGTCTTGGTTTGACAACAAGGACCAACTAGAGGCGACAGTGACATCCATGGCCAAATATCTGCAACAGAGTGAAAAGGCAGCGATACTCCCGGAGGGAGTCGCGCCGGAGTACATAGAGCTGCTCCTCTGGGCCATGGAGCAAATAGATTCACCGAATCCGATCGTGAGGGAGCGGTGGTGGGAGTATTGATCCCAGATGGAGCATCCACCAGAGATTGAAGGATCGAGTATCTACAGGGTGCCGTTTGTGAGGGTGTCCTTCCAGAGCGAACCGGTGGAGTCTTCATTGACCGAACCCAACTGCAAGAGGAGAAAAGCAGTTGGCCCGACGATGCTTCCCCGCCATCGTCTCCCTCGCCATTCACATCGTCTCACGGGGCGGCTGTCTGCCGCCGAGGAATAGGAGGGGGCTGCCCCCCCCCCCCAGCCCAATAGTCGGGCAGGTTGTGAATTGTTAGGAGGAGCTTAGGGTTGTCAGTATTTGTAGGTTGTGAATTGTGTTTTGTGTTGTGTATTTTTAGAGTACTTTCAGATATGAATGTCTTTTGAATTTCAGATTTGCAGTATTGAGCATATAAAGTATTTTATGAATTCTAGAGATTTATTTTTAGCACTTAAAAAATGTAGTTTCATAGGAGTATAAAAGTGCAGTCAATGTGATCCTCAGAGAAGAAACTGCAAGTTTCAGTTTCATATAAGAAACTGCAAGTTCAGTTTCAGATAAGAAACTGCAACTTTCAAAGGCAGAGCATTTATATTAACACGGCCTTTTCAAACAGGGTTAACATCATGTTGGAAGTTTTATTCATGGTCGAAAATGGAACTATCAGCCAGTTAACATCATGCTGATCAACATTCACGCATAGCACATCTTCATATGATGCACAGTCAAAATGCCCACACAATGTCGAGTGTGTGAAACACAGAGAAAACGAGGGACGAAGTTTTGCCAAGTGTTGGACGTGGTTTTGGGCTGCCCCGTCTAGGCTTTCATTTTTAAGCAGCCCACGACCTCGGATGGGAGGTCCATAGGCATGTTTGTATTTTCTTAGGGCCGTCATATATCGACCGGCCTATGGACCTCCCATCCGAAGTTTTATTTTTGGCAGCCCAATTTATGTATTTTTTTTAAGAAAACATAGAGGTCTGTTCTATTTTTCTATATAAGAATAGGAACGCCAGGTCCAACTTATGTTTCCCTTCTAACTATATTATATATATTTAAATTATTTTATATGTTGACTGTTTAGTTCACATACTCCCTCCTTTTCGGTTTATAGGGCTTATCTCAAAATTTTAGTTTTTCCATTTTATAAGGCTCAATTTGGTTGTTTTCCATCACATGTTCAGATTCCAAGGTGCATTAAATCATTGCATGCAAGTATTAAGAGAAAATTGACCAATGCATGTACTTTATGCATGCATGCATTGCAATTTATGCATTGATAAACATAATTTTTTGAGGAAAACAAGTGCATTAATAAGGTGCTTTTGCAAACTACAAAAAGTATTCCACCATTCATCATCTACCTTGATTGGTGAGATTTTTGAATTCAGACCTATAAACCGAAAAGGAGGGAGTAATTGGCAAATAGATCTCCCGCCACCCCCCGCCTCCTGACTCCGGGCGCGCCTGCCCCCCTCAGCAAGTCTGCTCGCGCGCCCCATGGAGTCGCCGGCCATATCCACAGGGGAATGGCTGGAAGACAGGCAGATGTACAAGATGCATCTCCCACATGTCTACAAAGCCTTCCCGCAGATGCTCCAGCCGCTCGACTCCGTCGCGCCGGCGGTGCTGCGGGAGACTCGAGGGAGGAGATCGAGGGAGCAGGCGATGCGGATCCGCGACGACGCTCTCTCCTTGACCCAGTGCACGCGCGAATGGAGGGAAGCAGAGGAGGAAGCTGTGAGGGAGGAAGCCAAGGAGGGACCGAATCCATTCTCTCACTCGCGCAGGTATGCTCGGATGTGCAAGGATCATGTGGATTGGGAGCTGCTGAATCTAGCCCTGCGGATCTACTTCGAAGGAGATTTCTTGGAGAAGCACAGGATGCCCCACCCCAGTGAGCCGCCAATTGCGTTTGTTCGATGGGCGAAAGGAGAAGTGAATTCAGGAGATCCACGTCATGCTGCAAGATGGGAATGCTTGACTGGACTCCTGCCCACTAGCACGCCACCGGAGCCAGAGCAGGTGGATCCCCTACCTTACCTCTCCCTCAAACCTGCAGAAGATTGAAATTAGGCTTGCAATCTGCTTCAATTGAGCTGTCTGGTGGTTATTTCTGCTTCCTGGGAGACAACATCTGGCTGGAGGATGAGAAGGAACCAAGAACTCCGATGAATTTCCCCTATCACAATGGGGGGAGCGCCGGTTGGGCAGTGGTACGGCCCACCGCCACCCCAAATGGAGGCACAATTTGGGCAGGCTCCTGTAATTGCCCAAGATCAATCTACTGGTGGTTCTGACTCTCAGATCAGTAGGAAACCTCAAGGCAAGAATTGGCAAAAGAAGAGATAGGACATCCAGAAAAGTGCTCCTGCCCCTACTTCGGGCCTTATGGCATACTCTGAGGTGATCTGCTACAACTGTGGGGAACCAGGGCATCATTTGGATAAATGTGTCAAGCCCAAGAGTTGTTTTATCTGCAAAATGGTTACCCATAAAGTTGAGAATTGCCCTGTCAGAAGGAAAACCCACAGTTCTGCTAGATATGTTGGAAGTGCTGCTCCAGGATTATGTCCGCCATTGACAGAATTTTCTGTGACACGGAATTACGTTTCTTTCCCCTTTCTAGTTGTAGAGCTCTACCCAGATGTGGTAGTAACCACACTCCTTTGCTCTGGGACTCTGGTCTTAACCAAACTCCAAAGAGCAATAGTTTTAAATTTGAAAAGTGGTGGTTGCTTAGAGAAGATTTTACTGAGCTAGTCAGGAAAATCTGGAATGAGCCTACTGGGAGCAGCTGTCCCCTAGAAAATTGTCAGATCAAAATCAGGAGATTTAGAAGAACTACTAAAGGGTGGAACTCCAATGAGGAAGCTAATCTTAGAAGATACAAAGGCTTCTCCTCCTTGAGTTTGATTCTCTAGATATTAAGGCAGAAACCACTGACCTCTCTGAGGCTGAGACTAATCGATTAAACTTTGTCCATGGAGAGCTCAAGAAAATTTGGCTTCAAAAAGAAATCAAAGCCAAACAAAGGTCTAGAGATAGGAACATTAAGCAGGGTGATAAAAATACTGCTTACTTCCATGCAGTAGCTAACCAGAGGAGGAGAAAAACCCTCATTCACTCACTTGATGGCCCTAATGGCCCTGTTACTGAGGTAGATGAGATGCTGAAAGTGGCTACTGACTTCTACAAAGACCTGTTTAAGAAAGAAAACCCTTCTGGGTTCTCTCTATAAAACAATTTTTTTCTCTGCTTCTGAAAAAGTCTCTCCTGCTGAAAATGAGCTGCTAGAAGCCCCTTTTTCGGAGACAGAGGTGAAGGAAGCCATTTTTAGCTCTTATCCTGATGGGGCTCCTGGTCCTGATGGGATTCCCTTCTTGTTTTACCAGCATTTTTGGGACTTGGTGAAAAATGCTCTCTTAGATCTTTTCCAAGCCTTTCATAAAGGAGAGTTGGATCCAGCAACTTACTCATGGGGGGTCTGTTGGGGTCAAGATAAATAACTGTGAAAGTGATTTTTTTCCTTGCTGGTAAAGGCCTTAGGAAAGGTTACCCCATCTCCCCGCTTTTGTTTAATTTAGTAGTGGACGTTCTTACTAAAATGCTGAGCAAAGCTGCTGATTATAGTCTGATTGCAGGGCTCTGTCCTATGGTTTGCCCTGGTGGCATCATCTGCCTTCAATATGCAGATGATACCATCCTTTTCTTAGACAATGACTCCACACATGCTAGCAATCTGAAAATTGTTCTAACCTGGTTTGAACAAGTTTTAGGCATGAGAATCAACTACTCTAAAAGTGAACTCATCCCTATCAACATGGATAATCAGGAGTTAGCTAACTTCCTCTCTATTCTAGTCTGTAATAAAGGTAACTTCCCCATTAAGTACCTAGGTATCCCTCTCCACTATGATAAACTGAGGAGAGAGGATATCCAACCCTTCTGGATAAAATCATTAAAAGGATTGCTGGGTGGAGGGGCAAACTTCTCTCTTACAGAGGTAGATTGATCCTCATACAACCTTGTTTGGCTAGCATTCTAGTGTATCTCCTCTCCTTCTTCAAGTTCCCTAAATGGGCAGTGAACCTCATCAATTCTCAGATGTCCCATTGCTTGTGGAATGATTTTGAGGGAAATAGGAAGCTACACCTTGCTAATTGGGCCCTAGTCTCTATGAAAAAAGATTTTGGAGGCCTAGGCATACCTAACCTCCAAGAAATTAACATCTGTCTTCTAGGGTCTTGGATTAAAAGATTCTATGAGGAAGACCTGAAACCCTGGAAGCTTCTTATTGCCCACAAATACCTAGGAAATAAACCTAATATTTTTGTCCCTTCCTCCAACCCTAAGACCTCTAGATTCTGGAAAGGATTAAAATCTATTATGCATGCTGTGAAATTTGGCTACAGATGGAACATAGGGGATGGGAGCAGAACCAGGTTCTGGGTAGATACTTGGTTTGGCACATCCCCCCCTAGCAGTCCAATTTTGGCCTATTTACTCTGACTGCAATGATCTTAACAAAAGTGTCAATGAAGTTTGGGACGGTCAATGCCTAAAACTCTCTTTTAGAAGGAACTTTAGTGATAGTCTCATGGAACAATGGTTCCAGTTGGAGGAAATTGCCAAAAGCATTACCTTTACTGTTGAGCTGGATGCCCTGATTTGGTAGCTGGACAATAAGGGAAAGTATTCCTCTAGCTCCCTCTATCATGTTATCAACTTTAGAGGGGTTCAACCCGTGTTTATCCCTACTGTCTGAAAATTGAGAGTTCCCCCTAAAATTCATGTATTTCTCTAGCTTCTCTCCAAAAACAAATTGATGACTAGGGATAACCTTAGGAAGAGACACATCATCAAACCCCTTGATTGTGTTTACTGCTTGGAACAAGAGTCTTGTTCTCACCTATTTTTTGAATGTATAGTTGCTAAACATCTCTGGGCCCACATTGAGGAATTCTCTAGTCAGATTGGCTCATCCTTCGAATCTGTCGCCGGATTCTGGATTGCTACCAAAAAGTTCTCAGTTTTAAACATTGTTAGCTCAGCTGTCCTTTGGTGCCTCTGGAAATATAGAAATGTTATAATTTTCAGTAACACCTCCTGGATTTCCATTCCACAGGTCTTGAGGTTGATCAGGAACATGGTGAGGAACTGGGCGATTCTCTCCTCCGGATCGGACAAGGACAAGTTGACGAGCTTCGTGGAAACCCTAACAAGATCCCTCCAGAAACCGTTGGCGATCACTTGTGGCTGAACAAGGCTCGACCTGCTCTGGGGCTGGACCCGTGGGCTCGTCTCAAGATCTCTGATGAAGATGATGGGCACCTGGCGCCGAAAAAGAGGGACATCCACCATGCTACGCCTTCCAGCCCGGTGTCTCCGCTTGCTTACTGGTCACCGCAGGCTGACACGGCCCCTCGGCTGAAGACCATGAAGGCTTCGCTGGACCCTCCTTGTGTCATTTGAGTGCTCTATCCGCTCTGCCTTTGGCACCGCTCGGGTGATTTGTGTTATTCAGAGAACTTGTTCATCCACCCCCCCTAGTTTGTAGCTTTTCTACCTTTGCTTTCGAACTGCTCTTTGAGCTGCTGTATCAGAATATGTTGTGGTTTTGTTCTCAGCAATGGAACCGGGGATATGCTCCCTGTTTTTCTAAAAAAAATTATTTTATATGTTATTATATACTCCCTCTGTTCCTTGATATAAGGTGTATAGATTTTTGAGAAAAAGTCTGAAATGTAAGGTGTATTGCGTTGCACCACTCGTCTAAATAATGCTTTTAGGGATTTGACTACATTTCCTTATATTAGGCAAGCTCCTCTATTTTCTCATGTCAATTAGTCAGGTGTAATCTCGCCCAAAACTTGGGAAATTTTCCCTCCACATGCGTTCTTTAATTTCCGTGCCAAAAACTATACACCCTATATTAAGGAACGGAGGGAGTATTATTTTTATTGTCATCATATATTTAACAGATACTTACATATGTAAGAAAACAATATCCCACATCTTATTAACTTATAAAAATAATTTCTTAACAAATAAAATCCTGGATTGTTTTGGCACGAAAATCCTAGTGATTGTGTACAAAAGCTTGGTAAGATTTAAGGACGAATGTAATAATATCACATATTATTTAAATATATTTATAACAAAATGCTCAGCCCCTTTTTATTTTTTGATAACATTGCTGGCCGAACCCAACATTATAATTAGAATTAGCCCAGCAAAATCGTGTATTTCGAGAAAGTGCAAATGGCTTGTAATTTTTTAGGAAATAAAATAAACAGGCCGCATGGACGCTACATTATTTGTTCACCCAGCCCAGCTAATGGTTGTAATTGAAAAAAAAGATCAAATTGACTGTAAATTCTACCACGCAAAAAAAAGACTGTAAATTCTGAAAAAATGGGTTGAATACGTGCCACATTTTTGGAGGCTGAAATGTGGGCCAATAGGTCGAAGCCAATGCAAGTCGTTGTCAATTTAGTCAACAAATGATTCTGACATGTTAGCCGTTGGATTTACATCCAATGACCGGCATCCATCTTCAATCTCTTGTCTTCTTCCTCCAGCGCCGCCGGGACCACCTCCCGCCTCCTGCTGCTAGCAGCTCTGCTTAGCACGCTTCGCTATGAAGCGCTACTCCACCGTTGGCCAGGCCATCCCTCCACCCCTCCACACCTCCTGTTCTTCTCCACTGACTGCCGAACCACACCGCACTAGAACCAGTTAACCCTCGTACACCTCTCTGCCTGCGACTCTACTCTCGTGTCTTCCCATCTCCGGCTCGTTGCTGTCCGGGGCCTCGCCGTCGTCCACCACCTTGGATGCGCTCGGCGCGGCGTGGTCAACGTGGTCAACAAACGACACCATCGGAAGTAGACTGTGTGTGGAGAGGCTGACAGCTAGGTCCACAGCCGCACACAAGGAAATGCCTCCTTATTACGCGCAAAATAATGATTCCTCCACCTTACATCTGGGACCCACCGGAAGGGCCTCTGTATTTCGCGAAATAAAGTGCCCCCCGCTGATATGTCGGACCCACCAGCTATCTTCACACGCAAGGAAGTGCCTCCTTATTACGCACAAAAAAATGAATATTCCCCCTGCCAGCTGGAACCCAGCATAGTGGGAGGCTGACTTGTGGGCCTACCAAGTTGACGGGGATGGAGGGCTTTGTCAAATTAGTCAATATGAACGATTCTAGCTCCTGTTACCATACGATGTTCATCCAACGGCCGTAGTGCTTCTTCAACCTCTGGTCTTCTTGCTCCAGCCGCCCAAACCAGCGCCGGTCGTGCCGCGTGCTCCTGCCTCCTATGGCCGGTTGTGATGCTGCGGAGGCCTCACCGCCCCCTACTACTCCCACCGCTGGCCAGGCCATCCCTCTACTCACCCACACCCCCTGTTATTCTGCGGCGACAGCAGCCTCACACCGCAGCCGGACCAGTGAACCCTCGTACTCCTCTTCGTGTGGGCATCCACCGCTGCGTCTTCCCCGGCTCCGAGTCGTCCCCTTCCTAGTCCTTGTTGTCATCCACCGCCCTGGTGCTCTCGGCGCGGCGTGGTCAACGTGGTCAACGGCCGACTTCCATCGGAAGAGTACTGTACGTGGAGAGGCTGATAGCTGGGTCCACGGCAGCCACAAGGAAGTGCCTCCTTATTACGCGGGAAATAATTATTCCTCCACCTGATAGCGGGGACCCACCGGACGGGCCACCAGTATTTTGCGAAAAAAATTGTTTCCCCCTAACTGTTGGGACCCACCGGACGGGCCACCGTATTTCGCGAAAAAAACGTTCCCCCCGCTGTCAGCTCGGACCCACCGAAAGTGCCTCCTTATTAAGCACAAAAAAATGAATACTCCCCCGGCTAGCTGGGACCCACCTTGCTGGGAGGCTGACTTGTGGGCCTACTAAGTTGACGGGGACGAAGGGCTTTGTCAACTTAGTCAATATGAACTATTCTAGCTCCAGTGACCGTACGATGTCCATCCAACGGCCGTAATGCTTCTTCAACTTCTGGTCTTCTTGCTCCAGCCGCCCAAAGCAGCGCCGGCCGTGCCACATGCTCCTGCCTCCCGTGGCCGGCTATGTTGCCGCAGAGGCCTCACCGCCCCCTACTATTCCCACCGTTGGCCAGGCCCTGCGGCGACAGCAGCATCATACCGTAGCCGAACCAGTGAACCCTTGTAGTCCTCTTTGCGCGGGCTTCCACTGTCACATCGTCCCCTTCCTAGGCCTCGCCGTCGTCCACCGCCGTGGTGCTCTCAGCGCGGCATGGTCAACGTGGTCAAGGAACGACTTCCATCGGAAGAGTAGTGTACGTGGAGAGGCTGCCAGCTGGGTCCATGGCCACAGCCCAGTTTTTTGTGATTTGCCAAGTAAGTCACTTTGTCAGGCATGTTGGGCTGCAAATCTTTCAAGACGAGGAGAGCTTTCATTCGGCTGGCCGAGAAAATGGCCCGTCAGTAATGAGAAATGGGTTGTACATTTTTAAAACACATCAAACCGGCAATTAGTTTCAAATATCTTTTTTTCATTTCAAGATTTTAAATTACATTAATTTTTATGCGTGGAGAATTTGTTGGATTTTATATTGATATACATTTATTTTTAAAATCAGTTTGAATGTGAGTCGAAATTTTGGGATTAAAAACAGTTCGGACCGCACCGAAATATGCAAAATTTCGTATAATTTTTTAACCGTTGCCACAATATGGGCTGTAATGCTAACAAAAAGAATATGGGCTCCAAAAAACCTTAAGAATTAGCAAATGGGCTGTAAATTATTAGAAATAATGGCAGATGGACTTTATGTTGTTTTCCACATATTTGAGGCTTTCCTAAAATAAGGTTGACGCACAAGCATGAAGGAAATATGCCCTAGAGGCAATAATAAAGTTATTATTTATTTCCTTATATCATGATAAATGTTTATTATTCATGCTAGAATTGTATTAACCGTAAACATAATACATGTGTGAATACATAGACAAACATAGTGTCACTAGTATGCCTCTACTTGACTAGCTCGTTGATCAAAGATGGTTATGTTTCCTAACCATAGACATGAGTTGTCATTTGATTAACGGGATCACATCATTAGGAGAATGATGTGATTGACTTGACCCATTTCGTTAGCTTAGCACTTGATCATTTAGTTTGTTGCTATTGCTTTCTTCATGACTTATACATGTTCCTATGACTATGAGATTATGCAACTCCCGTTTACCGGAGGAACACTTTATGTGCTACCAAATGTCACAACGTAACTGGGTGATTATAAAGGTGATCTACAGGTGTCTCCGAAGGTACTTGTTGGGTTGGCGTATTTTGAGATTAGGATTTGTCACTCCGATTGTCGGAGAGGTATCTCTAAGCCCTCTCGGTAATGCACATCACATAAGCCTTGCAAGCATTGCAACTAATAAGTTAGTTGCGAGATGATGTATTACGGAATGAGTAAAGAGACTTGCCGGTAACGAGATTGAACTAGGTATTGAGATACCGACGATCAAATCTTGGGCAAGTAACATACCGATGACAAAGGGAACAACGTATGTTGTTATGCGGTCTCACCGATAAAAGATCTTCATAGAATATGTAGGAGCCAATATGAGCATCCAGGTTCCGCTATTGGTTATTGACCAGAGACGTGTCTCGGTCATGTCTACATTGTTCTCGAACCCGTAGGGTCCGCACGCTTAACGTTACGATGATAGTTTCATTATGAGTTTATATATTTTGATGTACCGAAGGTTGTTCGGAGTCCCGGATGTGATCACGGACATAATGAGGAGTCTCGAAATAGTCGAGACATAAAAATTGATATATTGGATGACTATATTCGGACACAGGAATGGTTCCGGGAGTTATCGGATATAAA
>NC_057800.1:565691987-565698805 GCF_018294505.1 Triticum aestivum
CTCCTCTCTCCCTTCCTTCCCCCTCTCCTAGTTGGACAAGGAAAGGAGGGAGCCCTACTCCCAGTAGGAGTAGGACTCCTCCCTGGCGCGCCTCCTCCTGGCCGGCCGCCCCTCCCCCTTGCTCCTTTATATACGGGGGCAGGGGGCACCTCTAGACACAACAATTGATCCTTGAGATCTATTAGCCGTGTGCGGTGCCCTCCTCCACCATAATCCTCGATAATATTGTAGCGGTGCTTAGGCGAAGCCCTGCGACGGTAGAACATCAAGATCGTCACCACGCCGTCGTGCTGACGGAACTCTTCCCCGACATTCTGCTGGATCGAAGTCCGGGGATCGTCATCGAGCTGAACGTGTGCTAGAACTCAAAGGTGTCGTAGTTTCGGTGCTTGATTGGTCGGGCCATGAAGACGTACGACTACATCAACCGCGTTGTGCTAACGCTTCCGCTTCCGGTCTACGAGGGTACGTAGACAACAGTCTCCCCTCTCGTTGCTATGCATCACCATGATCTTGCGTGTGCGTAGGAATTTTTTTGAAATTACTACGTTCCCCAACAGTGGTATCAGAGCCTAGGTTTTATGCGTTGATGTTGTGCACGAGTAGAACACAAGTGAGTTGTGGGCGATATAAGTCATACTGCTTACCAGCATGTCATACTTTGGTTCGGCGGTATTGTTGGATGAAGCGGCCCGGACCAACATTACACGTACGCTTACGCGAGACTGGTTCTACCGACGTGCTTTGCACACAGGTGGCTGGCGGGTGTCAGTTTCTCCAACTTTAGTTGAACCAAGTGTGTCTACGCCCGGTCCTTGCGAAGGTTAAAATAGCACCAACTTGACAAACTATCATTGTGGTTTTGATGCGTAGGTAAGAACGGTTCTTGCTAAGCCCGTAGCAGCCACGTAAAACTTGCAACAACAAAGTAGAGGAGGTCTAACTTGTTTTTGCAAGGCATGTTGTGATGTGATATGGTCAAGACATGATGCTAAATTTTATTGTATGAGATGATCATGTTTTGTAACCGAGTTATCGGCAACTGGCAGGAGCCATATGGTTGTTGCTTTATTGTATGCAATACAATTGCACTGTAATGCTTTACTTTATCACTAAGCGGTAGCGATAGTCGTGGAAGCATAAGATTGGCGAGACGACAACGATGCTATGATGGTGATCAAGGTGTCGCGCCGGTGACGATGGTGATCATGACGGCGCTTCGAAGATGGAGATCACAAGCACAAGATGATGATGGCCATATCATATCACTTATATTGATTGCATGTGATGTTTATCTTTTATGCATCTTATCTTGCTTTGATTGACGGTAGCATTATAAGATGATCCCTCACTAAATTATCAAAGTATAAGTGTTCTCCCTGAGTATGCACCGTTGCGAAAGTTCAACGTGCTGAGACACCATGTGATGATCGGGTGTGATAGGCTCTACGTTCAAATACAACGGGTGCAAAACAGTTGCACACGTGGAATACTCAGGTTTAACTTGACGAGCCTAGCATATAACAGATATGGCCTCGGAACACGGAGACCGAAAGGTCGAGCATGAATCATATAGTAGATATGATCAACATATTGATGTTCACCATTGATACTACTCCATCTCACGTGATGATCGGACATGGTTTAGTTGATTTGGATCACGTGATCACTTAGAGGATTAGAGGGATATCTTTCTAAGTGGGAGTTCTTAAGTAATATGATTAATTGAACTTAAATTTATCATGAACTTAGTACCTAATAGTATATTGCTTGCCTATGTTTGATTGTAGATAGATGGCTCGTGTTGTTGTTCTGTTGAATTTTAATGCGTTCCTTGAGAAAGAAAAGTTGAAAGATGATGGTAGCAATTACACGGAGTGGGTCCGTAACTTGAGGATTATCCTCATTGCTGCATAGAAGAATTATGTCCTGGAAGCACCACTAAGTACCAAGCCTGCTGCAGGAGCAACACCTGATGTTATGAACGTCTGGCAGAGCAAAGCTGATGACTACTCCATAGTTCAGTGTGCCATGCTTTATGGCTTAGAACCGGGTCTTCAACGACGTTTTGAACATCATGGAGCATATGAGATGTTCCAGGAGTTGAAGTTAATATTTCAAGCAAATGCCCGGATTGAGAGATATGAAGTCTCCAATAAGTTCTATAGCTGCAAGATGGAGGAGAATAGTTCTGTCAGTGAACATATACTCAAAATGTTTGGGTATCATAATCACTTGACTCAACTGGGGGTTAATCTTCCTGTTGATAGTGTCATTGACAGAGTTCTTCAATCAATGCCACCAAGCTACACAAGCTTCGTGATGAACTATAATATGCAAGGGATGAATAAGACTATTCCTGAGCTCTTCGCAATGCTAAAAGCCGCGGAGGTAGAAATCAAGAAGGAGCATCAAGTGTTGATGGTCAATAAGACCACCAGTTTCAAGAAAAAGGGCAAAGGGAAGAAGAAAGGGAACTCCAAGAAGAACAGCAAACAAGTTGCTGCTCAGGAGAAGAAACCCAAGTCTGGACCTAAGCCTGAGACTGAGTGCTTCCACTGCAAGCAGACTGGTCACTGGAAGCGGAACTGCCCCAAGTATTTGGCGGATAAGAAGGATGGCAAAGTGAACAAAGGTATATGTGATATACATGTTATTGATGTGTACCTTACTAATGCTCGCAGTAGCACCTGGGTATTTGATACTAGTTCTGTTGCTAACATTTGCAACTCGAGACAGGGGCTACGGATTAAGCGAAGATTGTCTAAGGACGAGGTGACGATGCGCGTGGGAAATGGTTCCAAAGTCGATGTGATCACGGTCGGCACGCTACCTCTACATCTACCTTTGGGGTTAGTATTAGACCTAAATAATTGTTATTTGGTGCCAGTGTTGAGCATGAACATTATATCTGGATCTTGTTTGATGCAAGACGGTTATTCATTTAAATCAGAGAATAATGGTTGTTCTATTTATATGAGTAATATCTTTTATGGTCATGCACCCTTGAAGAGTGGTCTATTTTTGATGAATCTCGATAGTAGTGATACACATATTCATAATGTTGAAATCAAAAGATGCAGAGTTGATAATGATAGTGCAACTTATTTGTGGCACTGCCATTTAGGTCATATCGGTGTAAAGCGCATGAAGAAACTCCATACTGATGGACTTTTGGAATCACTTGATTATGAATCACTTGGTACTTGCGAACCGTGCCTCATGGGTAAGATGACTAAAACGCCGTTCTCCAGTACTATGGAGAGAGCAACGGATTTGTTGGAAATCATACATACAGATGTATGTGGTCCAATGAATGTTGAGGCTCGTGGCGGATATCGTTATTTTCTCACCTTCACAGATGATTTAAGCAGATATGGGTATATCTACTTAATGAAACATAAGTCTGAAACATTTGAAAAGTTCAAAGAATTTCAGAGTGAAGTTGAAAATCATCGTAACAAGAAAATAAAGTTTCTACGCTCTGATCGTGGAGGAGAATATTTGAGTTACGAGTTTGGTCTACATTTAAAACAATGCGGAATAGTTTCGCAACTCATGCCACCCGGAACACCACAGCGTAATGGTGTGTCCGAACGTTATAATCGTACTTTATTAGATATGGTGCGATCTATGATGTCTCTTACTGATTTACCGTTATTGTTTTGGGGTTATGCTTTAGAGACGGCTGCATTCACGTTAAATAGGATACCATCGAAATCTGTTGAGACGACGCCTTATGAACTGTGGTTTGGCAAGAAACCAAAGTTGTCGTTTCTGAAAGTTTGGGGCTGCGATGCTTATGTGAAAAAGCTTCAACCTGATCACCTCGAACCCAAATCGGAGAAATGTGTCTTCATAGGATACCCAAAGGAGACTGTTGGGTACACCTTCTATCACAGATCCGAAGGCAAAACTTTTGTTGCTCAATTCGGAGTTTTTCTAGAGAAGGAGTTTCTCTCGAAAGAAGTGAGTGGGAGAAAAGTAGAACTTGATGAGGTAACTGTACCTACTCCCTTATTGGAAAGTAGTACATCACAGAAACCGGTTTCTCTGACACCTACACCAATTAGTGATGAAGCTAATGATAATGATCATGAAACTTCAGATCAAGTTACTACCAAACCTCATAGATCAACCAGAGTAAGATCCGCACCAGAGTGGTACGGTAATCCTATTCTGGAAGTCATGCTACTAGATCATGATGAACCTACGAACTATGAAGAAGCGATGGTGAGCCCAGATTCCGCAAAATGGCTAGAAGCCATGAAATCTGAGATGGGATCCATGTATGAGAACAAAGTGTGGACTTTGGTTGACTTGCCCATTGATCGGCAGGCAATTGAGAATAAATGGATCTTCAAGAAGAAGACTGACGCTCACGGTAATGTTACTGTCTACAAAGCTTGACTTGTTGCAAAAGATTTTCGACAAGTTCAAGGGATTGACTACGATGAGACCTTCTCACCCGTAGCGATGCTTAAGTCTGTCCGAATCATGTTAGCAATTGCCGCATTTTATGATTATGAAATATGGCAAATGGATGTCAAAACTGCATTCCTGAATGGAATTCTTGAAGAAGAGTTGTATATGATGCAACTAGAAGGTTTTGTCGATCCAAAGGGAGCTAACAAAGTGTGCAAGCTCCAGCGATCCATTTATGGACTGGTGCAAGCCTCTCGGAGTTGGAATAAACGCTTTGATAGTGTGATCAAAGCATTTGGTTTTGTACATACTTTTGGAGAAGCCTGTATTTACAAGAAAGTGAGTGGGAGCTCTGTAGCATTTCTGATATTATATGTGGATGACATACTATTGATTGGAAATGATATAGAATTTCTAGATAGCATAAAGGGATACTTGAATAAGAGTTTTTCAATGAAAGACCTCGGTGAAGCTGCTTACATATTGGGCATTAAGATCTATAGAGATAGATCAAGACGCTTAATTGGACTTTCACAAAGCACATGCCTTGACAAGGTTTTGAAGAAGTTCAAAATGGATCAAGCAAAGAAAGGGTTCTTGCCTGTGTTACAAGGTGTGAAGTTGAGTAAGACTCAATGTCCGACCACCGCAGAAGATAGAGAGAAAATGAAAGATGTTCCCTATGCTTCAGCCATAGGCTCTATCATGTATGGAATGTTGTGTACCAGACCTGATGTGTGCCTTGCTATAAGTCTAGCAGGGAGGTACCAAAGTAATCCATGAGTGGATCACTGGACAGCGGTCAAGAACATCCTGAAATACCTGAAAAGGACTAAGGATATGTTTCTCGTATATGGAGGTGACAAAGAGCTCATCGTAAATGGTTACGTTGATGCAAGCTTTGACACTGATCCGGACGATTCTAAATCGCAAACCGGATACGTGTTTTTATTGAATGGTGGAGCTGTCAGTTGGTGCAGTTCTAAACAAAGCGTCTGGCAGGATCTACATGTGAAGCAGAGTACATAGCTGCTTCAGAAGCAGCAAATGAAGGAGTCTGGATGAAGGAGTTCATATCCGATCTAGGTGTCATACCTAGTGCATCGGGTCCAATGAAACTCTTTTGTGACAATACTGGTGCAATTGCCTTGGCAAAGGAATCCAGATTTCACAAGAGAACCAAGCACATCAAGAGACGCTTCAATTCCATTCAGGATTTAGTCCAAGTGGGAGACATAGAAATTTGCAAGATACATACGGATCTGAATGTTGCAGACCCGCTGACTAAGCCTCTTCCACAAGCAAAACATGATCAGCACCAAGGCTCCATGGGTGTTAGAATCATTACTGTGTAATCTAGATTATTGACTCTAGTGCAAGTGGGAGACTAAAGGAAATATGCCCTAGAGGCGATAATAAAGTTATTATTTATTTCCTTATATCATGATAAATGTTTATTATTCATGCTAGAATTGTATTAACCGGAAACATAAAACATGTGTGAATACATAGACAAACATAGTGTCACTAGTATGCCTCTACTTGACTAGCTTGTTGATCAAAGATGGTTATGTTTCCTAACCATAGACATGAGTTGTCATTTGATTAATGGGATCACATCATTAGGAGAATGATGTGATTGACTTGACCCATTTCGTTAGCTTAGCACTTGATCGTTTAGTTTGTTGCTATTGCTTTCTTCATGACTTATACATGTTCCTATGACTATGAGATTATGCAACTCCCGTTTACCAGAGGAACACTTTGTGTGCTACCAAACGTCACAACGTAACTGGGTGATTTATAAAGGTGCTCTACAGGTGTCTCCGAAGGTACTTGTTGGGTTGGCGTATTTCGAGATTAGGATTTGTCACTCCGATTGTCGGAGAGGTATATCTGGGCCCTCTCGGTAATGCACATCACATAAGCCTTGCAAGCATTGCAACTAATAAGTTAGTTGCGGGATGATGTATTACGGAAACAGTAAAGAGACTTGCCGGTAACAAGATTGAACTAGGTATTGAGATACCGACGATCAAATCTCGGGCAAGTAACATATCGATGACAAAGGGAACAACGTATGTTGTTATGCAGTCTGACCGATAAAAGATCTTCATAGAATATGTAGGAGCCAATATGAGCATCCAGGTTCTGCTATTGGTTATTGACCAGAGACCTGTCTCGGTCATGTCTACATTGTTCTCGAACCCGTAGGGTCCGCACGCTTAACGTTACGATGACAGTTCCATTATGAGTTTATATATTTTGATGTACCGAAGGTTGTTCGGAGTCTCGGATGTGATCACGGACATAACAAGGAGTCTCGAAATAGTCGAGACATAAAGATTGATATATTGGACGACTATATTCGGACACAGGAATGGTTCCGGGAG
>NC_057800.1:565699271-565701156 GCF_018294505.1 Triticum aestivum
CCCCCCTTTCCTTTCTCTCCTCTCTCCCTTCCTTCCCCCTCTCCTAGTTGGACAAGGAAAGGAGGGAGTCCTACTCCCGGTAGGAGTAGGACTCCTCCCTGGCGCGCCTCCTCCTGGCCGGCTGCCCCTCCCCCTTGCTCCTTTATATACGGGGGCAGGGGGCACCTCTAGACACAACAATTGATCCTTGAGATCTATTAGCCGTGTGCGGTGCCCTCCTCCACCATAATCCTCGATAATATTGTAGCGGTGCTTAGGCGAAGCCCTGCGACGGTAGAACATCAAGATCGTCACCAGGATGTCGTGCTGACGGAACTCTTCCCCGGCATTCTCCTGGATCGGAGTCCGGGGATCGTCGTCGAGCTGAACGTGTGCTAGAACTCGGAGGTGCCGTAGTTTCGGTGCTTGATCGGTCGGGCCGTGAAGACGTACGACTACATCAACCGCGTTGTGCTAACGCTTCCGCTTCCGGTCTACGAGGGTACGTAGACAACACTCTCCCCTCTCGTTGCTATGCATCACCATGATCTTGCGTGTGCGTAGGAAATTTTTTGAAATTACTACGTTCCCCAACAAAACACTGACTGTTGGATGTCCATCCAACGGCCGTCGTGCTTCTTCAATCTCTGCTCTGCCTGCTCCAGCCGCTCAAACAAGCGCCGGCGGGACTACCTGCTCCCTCCTCCTCGCGGCCGGCTGTGCTGCCGCGCAGGCCTCACCGCCCGACCATGCTCCCATCACTGGCCTAGCCATCCCTCTACTCACCACACCTGCTGTTATTCTCCGGCGACGGCAGATGAACCAGTAAACCCTCATACAGTCGTACTCCCCTCCGTGCGGGAAACAACTGCCGAGTCTTCCCTGCCTCCATGTCGTCCCCTTCCTAGGCCTCGCTGTCGTCCACCGCCCTGGTGCTCTCGGTGCAGCGTGGTCAACGTGCTCAAGGAACGACTTCCATCGGACGTGGACTGTACGTGGAGAGGCTGACAGTTGGGTCCACGGCCGCAGCAAGGAAGTGCCTCCTTATTACACGGAAAATAATGATTCCTCCACCTGATAGTTGGGACCCACTGGACGGACACTGTATTTCGCGAAAAAAAACGTTTCCCCTGACTGCTAGGACCCACCAGCTACATTTTCGCACGCAAGGAAGTGCGTCCGGGCAAAAAAAACGATTCGCCCCTGATTGCTGGGACCGACCAGCTACATCTTCGCAGGCAAGGAAGTGCGTGACAGTCGGGACCCACCTGGTCGAAGCGTACATAGCGTTGTCATTCTGGTCGCGAATGTGTACGTACATATTGGTCGATGTAGAGGCGCGCACATGTCGTAGTAGAGGCGCGCACGTGTCGTAGTAGAGGCGCGCACGTGTCGTAGTAGAGGCGCGCACGTAGCATTTACACGTACGTACAGTGGCCAGGGTGCAAGAAAGAAAATACGTCCACGTATGTGTACATACGGGCGGGGTCTCGAACGCCTACTCGCGCATACGTACGGCCAGGGCTCGTGTACATGGCTGGGTCGAAACGGAGAAACAGCGTCGTCGTCGTGTTCATGGGGAGGCAACGGAATGCGTCGTGTTCATGGGGAGGCAACGGAATGCGTCGTCTTCATGGGGAGGCAACGGAATGTGTCGTGTTCATCAGGAGGGCCTGGACGGAACAGGCGATGGAAATGAGGCCTGGCGTACCGCAGAACGGAGGAAACGGCCTTGTGTTCGACCGGCCACGTTCGAAACGGGATCCTGTTCATCGGGAGGGGTCTGGCGTACCGCAAAACGGAGGAAACGGACCTCCTACGGTCGAAACGGGGGTCCTGTTGATCGGGAGGGGTGTGGCGTACCGCAAAACGGAGGAAACGGACTTGTGTTGGAGCGCTACGGTCG